>NC_057797.1:424073767-424090481 GCF_018294505.1 Triticum aestivum
TCACCCTAGCTCTCTGTCCAGGAGTTGCAAGTAGTTTCTGGTGTTTGTAGCCTACTGGAGGCCGTGGACAGCGCTGACCGTAGGGGTGGGCTGTGATGCGGTAGGTACGTGGCACGGTGTACCGAATACCCGTTAGGTATCTCGGGAACCCTGTTCACATCGTTCGGGGCCGTATGGGAAACCTCGGCCGGACTCCCTGCGGATGGAACCTGAATAGGCGATAAACCTGGACTAGAGGCTTAAGTGTTTAGGTAGGTCGTGGTCTACACCCACGTCGGCTTTCGCTTGAAGTCTGCCGAGCACATGTCGTGTGCAGACGCTAAGTGGTGGAAACATGTATGAAGAAGTACACCCCTGCAGGGTTAACATGATCTATTCGAATAGCCGCGTCCGCGGTAAAGGACTACTTGGTTGCTTATACAGTTCATAGACAAGTAAATGGAAACTACTAAAAGCCTCAAGATAAGTGTGAGTGCCGAGGATGGCTCTTCCGTAGGAAGACGGAGGTGGATCCTCGGTAGTGTATTGAAGTGGTGAGTAGTGGACTCGTGTGCGCAAAACCATTTCAAGTTGGAGTATCGTAGGATAGTCTAGCCAAGAGTCAAAGCTGGCTTGCTGCAATAACTCCACCAACCCTTCTTGATAATATGCATGTATGTAGGATCTAATGTAAGTCTTGCTGAGTACCTTTGTACTCATGTTGCTATAATCTACATTTTTTACAGAAGACGCTGCAACCCCTTCTGATGGGTTCTATGTAGACGTTGACATCAACGAGTAGGCTAAAGACCCAGGTGGTGACCCTGAGCTTGTGATGGACCACGTAGTATAGCTAGGCTTTCCAAGCCTCTTTTATTTCACTAGTTGTCTGTACTCAGACAAGTTACTTCCGCTGCTGGTTTGTATGACTGTATGACTTGTATGTTGGGTCGTGAGACCCGTACCTTTGTGTATGTTATGTATGGCTCTCTGAGCCTTAAATAAAGTACTTGTGTCGTAGAGTCATGTTGTGATGCTTCGTTGTATTTGCACATATCCAGCATATTGTGTGTATGATTGAAATGCTTGGTATGTGTGGGATCTGACTATCTAGTTGTTTATCTTTAGTAGCCTCTCTTACCGGGAAATGTCTCCTAGTGTTACCGCTGAGCCATGGTAGCTTGCTACTGCTCTGGAACACTTAGGCTGGCCGGCATGTGTCCTTCTTCGTTCCTGTGTCTGTCCCTTCGGGGAAATGTCACGCTTTGAGTACCGGAGTCCTGTTAGCCCGCTACAGCCCGGTTTACCGGAGTCCTGCTAGCCCAGTGCTATAGCCCGGACCCACTTGCTGATGACCGACACGTTCGAAGCTGGGTCATGGATGCCTGTCCCTGTAAGTCTGTGCCACTTTGGGTTTACGACTAGTCATGTCAGCCCGGGCTCCTTATCATATGGATGCTAGCGACGCTATCATATACGTGAGCCAAAAGGCGCAAACGGTCCCGGGCCAAGGTAAGGCGACACCCGTGGGGATACCGTGCGTGAGGCCGCAAAGTGATATGAGGTGTTACCGGCTAGATCGATGTGACATCGAGTCGGGGTCCTGACACTAAGCGATTCTTTGTTCCATTTAACTAATAACCTCTTAAGCTCATATCTATCTTTGCAAGCTAAAATAGCGGCAGAAGATTCCATATCAAAAAGATAACCCTCAGGAATAACAGGCATATTTTCATCATCACTATCATCATCGTATTCAGATTCAATAATTTCTTTTTCTCTAGCCCTAGCAATTTGTTCATCAAGAAATTCACCAAGGGGCACAGTAGTATCAGGCATAGAAGCAGTTTCATCATAAGTATCATGCATAGCAGAAGTGGCATCATCAATAACATGCGACATATCAGAACGAATAGCAGAAGCAGGTGTAGGTGTCGCAAACTTACTCATAACAGAAGGTGAATCAAGTGCAGAGCTAGATGGCAGATCCTTACCTCCCCTCGTAGTTGAGGGATAGATCTTGGTTTTTGGATCTCTCAAGTTCTTCATAGTGTCCAGCAGATATAAATCCCAAGTGACTCAAAGAATAGAGCTATGCTCCCTGGCAACGGCGCCAGAAATTAGTCTTGATAACCCGCAAGTATAGGGGATCGCAACAGCTTTCAAGGGTAGAGTATTCAACCCAAATTTATTGATTCGACACAAGGGGAGCCAAAGAATATTCTCAAGTATTAGCAGCTGAGTTGTCAATTCAACCACACCTGGAAACTTAGTATCTGCAGCAAAGTGTTTAGTAGCAAAGTAATATGATAGTGGTGGTAGCGGCAACAAAAGTAAAGACAGCAAAAGTAATGTTTTTGGTATTTTGTAGTGATTGTAACAGTGGCAGCGGGAAAGTAAATAAGTGTAAACCAGTATATGGAAAACTCGTAGGCACCGGATTAGTGATGGATAATTATGCCGGATGCAGTTCATCATGTAACAGTCATAACATAGGGCGACACAGAACTAGCTCCAATTCATCAATGTAATGTAGGCATGTATTCCATATATAGTCATACGTGCTTATGGAAAAGAACTTGCATAACATCTTTTGTCCTACCCTCCTGTGGCAGTGGGGTCCTATTGGAAACTAAGGGATATTAAGGCCTCCTTTTAATATAGAACCAAAACAAAGCATTAGCACATAGTGAATACATGAACTCCTCAAACTATGGTCATCACCGGGAGTGGTCCTGATTATTGTCACTTCGGGGTTGCCGGATCATCACACATAGTAGGTGACTATAGACTTGCAAGATAGGATCAAGAACTCACATATATTCATGAAAACATAATAGGTTCAGATCTTAAATCATGGCACTCGGGCCCTAGTGACAAGCATTAAGCATAGCAAAGTCATAGCAACATCAATCTCAGAACATAGTGGATACTAGGGATCAAACCCTAACAAAACTAACTTGATTACATGATAAATCTCATCCAACCCATCACCGTCCAGTAAGCCTACGATGGAATTACTCACGCATGGCGGTGAGCATCATGAAATTGGTGATGGAGGATGGTTGATGATGACGACGGCGACGAATCCCCCTCTCCGGAGCCCCAAACGGACTCCAGATCAGCCCTCCCGAGAGGTTTTAGGGCTTGGCGGCGGCTCCATATCGTAAAACATGATGATTTCTTCTCTCTGATTTTTTTCTCTCCGAAAGCAAATATATAGAGTTGGAGTTGGCGTCGGAGGACATCCAGGGGGCCCACGAGGTAGGGGGGCGCGCCCTAGGGGGGGCGCCCCCACCCTCTCGAGAAGGGTGTGGGCCCCCTAGTCTTTATCTTTGGCGAGGATTTTTTATTATTTTTCTAAGATGTTCCGTGGAGTTTCAGGTCATTCCAAGAATATTTGTTTTCTGCACATAAAAAAACACCATGGCAATTCTGCTGAAAACAGCGTCAGTCCGGGTTAGTTCCATTCAAATCATACAAGTTAGAGTCCAAAACAAGGGCAAAAGTGTTTGGAAAAGTAGATACAACGGAGACGTATCAGCGAGCGAATCAAGGCCACAAGGCGGAGGACGACGGCGAGGCCTCAGACAGAACGAACAGGAGCCATTGAAGATGCGTCGGTCCAGTCGCAGGCGGAGGGGAGTACGAGGGTTGACTGGTTCGGGCGCGGGTGCATGTTGGGGCTGACATCGCCGGAGAATAACATGACGTGTGGGGGAATAGAGGGAGGGACTGGCCAACGTTGGAGGGTACGTACGGTAGGGCGGTGGAGGCGCAGCCAGCCATGGGAGGCGGGAGCAGGCGGAGCCGACAAGGTGGTTTGGTTTGGGCGGTTGGAGGAAGAAGAAGACAAGAGATAGAAGATACACAACAGATGTTGGATGTCAATCCAACGGCTGGTAGGCAGAAACATTTGTTGACTGGCTAGTAAGTCGACACCGCCTTGGATAGGCTATTTCCTCGCGGGTCCCAAATGTCAGAATCCAAATCTATCACGGTCATGCAGCCTTTCCTATGAAAATTTACAGCCCATTTGATGTGCTAGTTTGAAATAAGTTTGTGGGTGCTGGTGGAGGCTAATCATTTGGCTTCTGTAATGCACAGTGAGCTCAAGCAGCCAGCGAGAGTGATGTTATTTCCCTTGGTTGTGATTTTACAATATTTCACTCTAAATTAAATGAATGGCAAGCCATTTGCCTTGTTTCAAAGAAAATATGACAGTCACAGCCGAGTTGAAAAGGGCAGGAACATCTAACTCCAGCTTACAAATTGTACAAAAGCACGAGGGTTAATTGTTCATCGGGTTGACAAAAAACCAGATTGAAAAGGGCAACAACATCTAACTCCAACACTGTTTTGGGCAGTCACGGTCAAATGGATCGGTCAGGTCCATAGAATGAACATCTTGGGTCGTAAAATTTACTGGATTATGACCACAATATGCTGTAAATAGAAGCCTGGCACGTTTAGAAGCTCTTTTGCCCACCTGAAACTCCTTTTTTTGCTGTTCGACATACCCATCCGTCAATTCAGTAAATATATGGGCTTTTGAATTGATTTTACTATTTACTAGTGTGGATGGGCTGTTTTGTCTTGGGCCCAGAGAAACAATTACTACTAGTACAGTGGAGACACTCTACAGCTACCCAGAAAAACAATTACTTCTAGTACAATGGAGACACTCTACCACTTCTGGCTCCTCCTAGGTCATTGAAACGTCTCCCTCTAATGAATGCCATTATACTTTTGTTCACTGACATGCAGGCCATGCAGCGCGTGGGCCCAAATGCCATCCACCAAATTAGAAGGCAGTATGCAGGCGGAGAGTCACCCCAGTCGTAGCGCGGCAGTAACGAGCCATCGTATCACGAAACCCCACCTCCCCGCAGTCTAAGTTTGACGGACGAAGCAACGATCATTTCACTCTTTGCTGAATCCCCTTCTCCCTCACCGTCTTCAAGAAAGGCAACACTCACATCTGCCACTGTTCTTCTCTCCAAACGAAGGGAAGGTAAGCGGATCCGTGATGTTGGTATATTTTCGTTTAGAGAAAAAAAAGAACTTTTGCAAAGCAGTAACCGATCCCCACTCTCTTTTTTGTTTCATTGTCATTGCGATTGTGTTTTCCTTTCAGTGGTCTCCTAGTATTCATCAATTTTATGATGGACCAAGGAGAACCGGGCAAAGATCTGCCGATATTGGAGCAGACGCGGGAGGCTGATCCCCACGAGAGAGAGAGCTCCAAGAAGATGGAGGCAACCACCGAGCCGACCCCAGATACGCTCACGACCACTACTGAGATGGTCAACGCCCCGTTTGAGGTTACAACCCCCGTGGCACTGCAGGAGTAGTTTCCCCCCTTCGAGGATGTGTCCCCCCTGCTGAGCTGCCCAAGGTGATTTCCTTCTTTGCCGATCTCGATTGTGGTTTTTCATCTAAGTATGTGGTGATTTTTTAGAAAAGGAAGTATGTGGTGATTAATAATGCAAAATTTTGTTAGCTTCGATGCCATGCTATACATAGTGGTTTAAATAACTTGTGTTTCTTATACTGAAAAGTAATTCAGAATTTGTTTTTGTTTCAATAAGAGCTGTGATGCAGACTAGGATTGTGTGGTTGTACATGTCACTCGCTATGAGGCGGACGAACTGAATATACACACTAGGAAAACAGAGTTCTTAGGCTGTTGGATCCTGGAAGCCATTTGCGGTTATACCAATGAAGAGTTGTATTCCAGCCTCACTGTTGTCAGGCGTGTTGTCCAGGGTGTACTGAAGCACAAGAAGTTCAAAGCTACTCCTTCGTTTGTGAGGCATGTTGTTCTTGTCAAGCTTACGCAGGAAGATGATGTGGCATGCCTCCACAAACAAGTTTATCAGTGGCAAGGCCACAAGGTTGTCTTCATGAAGGTTCATAGGATTGAGCTACCGCAGGATGTCTTCGATGATGTTCATGGCAAGGTCTGTCTTGTGTCCAACCCAAATTAGATCGAGGCATGAAATAGTTGCCCCAGCTAGTGTTTAATAGTAGTTTGGATTGTGTCTAATTATCCGAACCTTGCCTGTTATCGACCCCTCTGGGGCTAGTACTCTGTTTGAATCCGTTTATGGGAACTGCTGCTACTTTTGTGTGCCCGTGAATCATGTGAGAACCATCGTAATTGTTGCCGAGACAGATGCGTCCTCACTAGTTTTTTCATGAATATGTCATGGTAAGACATAAGTTGTCATGGTTTGTCATACGAGCAGTGTGTGTTTTGATGAAATAGAGCACTCGTTCGAGAACCGTGCACCGACGTATACATAAGTACTTGTAAACACTGTTGGTGCTACCCCACTTGTAAGCAGTTGTGCAAAACACGACACATTGGCTCAGCTCGCTTCAACACTAGGCTATCAACCAGCTAACAATCAACAATCTGCTGTCTGACATATAAGCAACTATGTATCTTGTTACAGTAGTTCATGCAGTTAATTGAGGCCACAATGTAATAAATTCCAAACGTTCACACGCTAGTCCAGCGCTCATGTGGAACACTCACATTAAACTCGTCTTCATAAAAAACTTGAAAAGCATAAGTTAAGCAATTTTATACATCTCAATGATTCATAGAACATAACAAACATATACTAGCTCACAGCAAAAGACAAAGTTGTGAGAAGGTTTACAAATCAGGAAAAAACAAGCAAGGCTTCTCTGAGCAAAGGGCCTCCTGGCAGGCTTAAATTTCCTAGAGTTCACTCTGGTTTTTTCTTGTTGCCACCATCCAGGGTTAGGTTCTCTCATTCCAGAATAACCAATTATAATTGTGGTCTTAGCTGGAATGCTGAACTGAACCATGCAGTGTATTGACCAGCTGAAATGCTTGTGCATTCCACTAAATTTAAGCACCGCTATTTGCAGAAATAAGCAGACCACAATGCCTCTTGTCCGTGCACCTGTCCAAAAAACTGTCGTGCACCCGTGCTAGCTAGTCCTCGGTCCATGGATGAACTGGTAGAAAGTGCATTCCGTACTAGGATGTAATTGTTTTCGCTCGTCCCTGCACTGCAATCAGGAAGTAAAACGTACGAATCAGCTTCTTTTAGATTGCGCTGGTCATTCTACCTTAGTTACTACCAATGTAGGGATACCTTGAAGACGGGAGGTTAGACGACGGCAACGAGGGATAGCCATCTCATTTTGCGTAGTTGTACTAAGACTGAGGTGTGTGCTTTTGATTGCGCGGATAGAAACGATACGGAGACAGACATCCCGAAACGATATGGAGACAGACATCCCTGTTTGCGCAAATACGAAATACGATTATTTAAACAGTGACCGATATTACCACTTTCCCTCGTTTCCTCCTAGAACCAAGTCCTAGATTCATGCTACATCTTTCCCACTTTCTTCCCTATTTGAACCAATGCTTTGAGTCGACTGCATGAACTAGCTTTACTTCTAATAATAGTAGAAGTCTAGGTGGCTTTGGAACAACGGACGGAAGTAGAAAAGGATCCACACGAAGGGAGCTAGGGCAGTAGAGCAAGGCAGGTTTCGAAGGAATATATACCTGAGGGTCGTCGGCATGTGGCAAAGACGGTGTTGGGAGTCCGCATCTTGGCCACAATACCGCAGGAAGGAAGAAGGGGTCGGAGGCCCTCCCGAGCCGGCGCTCTCTCAGAGAGAACGGCACGGTCGCCGATCGGGATGCGCGGGCAGCCGTTGGTCTCCTCCCTCGCCGCCGCTGACAGCATGAACGATGCACCTACACCCCTGCCCCGGTCGAGGTTGTCCGGCCGGATTTGTGACCAGCCGTGAGCTGAGAGAGAGTGTGGCCACCTATGTGTTGCTTAGATCTGGAGAGCATGAGAGAGTGAATGAGAGGAACCCTAGTAAAGCAAGCGCTGAGGCTCCTACTTTTATATATAGTGGAGTGATTTTGTTGTACCAGCTTCAAAAAAATGCGCTCCTATGTGTACCCGCGAGAGGGTGTGAGAGAACTAGTGCGTGCATGCACCGCTTCTCTTCGTGAGAGTACAATATATTATGCCCAAAGAACGTTCGCCACAAGAGTAATAGTATAAGTGTGTGACGTGTGAACTAAAATAAAATGTGCACGCCGTCTTTTGTTTTTTAGAAGTTCTAAGGGTAGGGTGTGAAGAGCACATATGTGTGTGAGGTCTACCTGCAGATAGACGGTGGGTGCGACATGCGAGTCTGCGAGAGGACTCAGGAGAGTCGTGACTCATGAGGGTGCGTGTGCGTGAGAGAGAGGGGGACATGTATCAATGCAATGCATGTGTCCGTAAATCATTATCCGACAAACGTTCGCCACAAGCCTTTTCCTGACGAACGCCGTAAGAACTATTGGATCGGCATCCGACAGTGTCAGTTTTGCCATGTCATTTAACAGAACAACCACTCCTCCTACACATAAATCTTCCACGTGAGTGTTAGCAACTGTCGTATGCTCCCTCCGTTCCGAAACGCAGTCCATATAGCATTATTGAAAATTCGAACCTCGCAAACTTTTACCGAGTTTTCGTGTACCAAATTGCACATGTAGAATATCATGTATATATCATTTCATTCATCTTCGAGAGGTAACTATAAAGATGGGTGAGGAGTCTACAAAGAAAGACCATCGTATCACCCGCAGCAATTTCAAGCATCCTTTAGTGTCGAGGAATATCATAGGAACTCTATATGATATGATTTTTACAGGATTTTTTCCTTTAGAGCCAATTGGTTCATAGGAATAGATTCATATACTCCACATTTCCAAGGAAATAAACATGGTATCATTTCTATAGCTTTAGAGCCACTCGGTTCATATGAATGGATTCCTATGATATGAACTAAATTACATCTCTTTTCTAATCCCTCCTCATCGGAATTGAGATACATGTCATCTCTAGATTCAATAGAAAAGTTCCTATGATATGAACCAAATGACATCTCTTTTCCAATCCCTACTCATAGGAATTGAGATGCTCCATGTCATCTCTTCCCTACAACTTCCATGTATACATCTTCAATTCCTAAATAGATAGTACAACCCACTAGTAGCTTTTTTCCAAAACATGCAACTATGGCAGAAGAACTATATAGTGTGCCAATAACTTTGAAAGATGGTCGCTGGATGAAGCTAACCCGACAGTGCA
Organism: Triticum aestivum; assembly: GCF_018294505.1. Taxonomy (NCBI): domain Eukaryota; kingdom Viridiplantae; phylum Streptophyta; class Magnoliopsida; order Poales; family Poaceae; genus Triticum; species Triticum aestivum. The sequence continues at coordinate 424,082,899 of NC_057797.1, forward strand.
GAGATAGGCAAATCCGAGCACTACTGGCCGTTGGATATCATCAACATTCCACCAGATCTGCCACATGTACAATTTAGAAGACTCCATGGTTGAACTTAAGCATAATGCACAAACCTCAAAACACAAGCACTTCTCCTTTGTTCTAGAATCTTCTGTATCATAATTGATTATTTTTTTCTAAATGAATTGCCATTATTTGTTTTTTACTTTATGATTTACAATGCACAACCCCATGAATCTGAACATTTTTATAAAACTAATTGATTTTGAATGAGATGAACTATAAGAACTAAACGAACATCTACATCATGCACATATGACTCAAAGCTTTACATGCTATAGTGTGTGTTTATTTATAATTTGGTTTTGAAATCTCATGTGTTCAATACATGTGTACCTTACTAGTTTTGAGTAGAGTAGCAAATTTCACGCGGCCCCGGGTATATCAAAATGCAGGGCCCATGCATCATTGCCTTTCGGTCGAACCTACGTCCACAATTTTTTGTACGTACTATATCTCAACTGGTCCCCGAACCCAAAATGTTGCCTCGTTCCCGCAAAACCAAGCGGCCCACACATATTTAAGGCGTCGACTCGAACCCGTTTACTACGACGTGGCCCTGCACGCCGTAGTACTCCTACAAACCCTACCGCCACACTCATCATCGGTTTTCTTCAAGAGGACGAGGGAGAAGCCGATTTGTAGTGGAGGCGCTTTCAAAAAAAAGGATCTGTAGTGGAGACCCCTACCCTAGGGTGCCCTAGGTAGCTGCCGCATGCATCATTGTTTTCTCTTTTCTTTATGCTCTTGCTCCCTAGAGTGAAATGATGGTTGCTTCGTCCGTCCAGCTTAATGCGGGAAAGGTGGGCTTTTTGATTTGACCCCTCATCGCTCATTTTCTACTACTGCGGCACTACGACCGGGGTGCCTCCAATTCCAACCGCTACTCCGAACTATAATTTGGTGCATCGCACGTGGAACAAGATGGTGGATGAGCCACATGTCGACCAAAGGGGTCCTGTTATATGTGTTGCCATTTCGTGTGCGGACTGACCCTGCTTGAGTTGCTACGCCAACACGATAGGAGCAGCCCACCACTTGGTTTTGCTCCTTGGTGAATCCCAGCTATATTGATCTAGAAAGATACGTGCTGAACTACCCTCTCCGTCTTGGTTTTTTAATTTTTAGGCATCTCGGTTTATAGGGCCTGCACATAGTTCTAGGTCATCCATTTGACTAACTAAATATGAGTTACTATGTCACAAAAAGTATATCATTGGATTATTAAGTGGATGTAGTTGTATTTAAAAGTCGAGGGCGGGGCTTTTCCTGCACGGTAGGCGGGGCAGTTCCGCCTAGTCGGTTCGACAAAGACGCGAGAAGACGAGGGAGTAGGCTGCTGCAAACGTAGGGCTGTGTGATCTGATAGCGAGTTACTGCTGGAAAGGTGGGGCCCCGTGATTTGACTTGACATTATCATTTTAACTGCGGCGCTACGACCGGCGTGAGTCTCCCGATTCCTGACCACCTCCATACAGGTGCCTCTCCCAATGCTCCACCATGTAGTAGAGGCGGGCTCTCGCATGAGAGCCCACTTCTCCACTTTTCCTTGCCTCTCTTTCCTCCACATATGGAAAAATGACATGTAAAGCGCACTATTGTACTTACTTTTACTTGCTCCTACAGGTGCTTAAGCTTTCCACATAGGCATAAAGTCTGATGTGGCAAGTTAATCAAGAAGAGAGAGACTAGTTTGGTGACCCAAGGAAGAAATGGTGCTAAGCGCGTGTACCTAGGTGAAAAGACAATTTTGAGTCTATAGCTAATTAAATGAAGCAAACTTAGCAACACCATTTCATTGGAAGAGGTCACTCCTTGGCAAATGCAATAAATACTAGTACTCCATGTGTCCCATAATATAAGAACGTTTTTGGCACTACACTAGTGTCAAAAATGTTCTTATATTATGGGACGGAGGGAGTACAAAGAAAGAGATAGAGAGGAGTAAAAAAATACACTTATAGCCAACCTTATAGCCAACCTTGTTGTAGTATGAGTGACTAAGTGATGACTATGTATGACATGCCAACATCAGATAGCCTAACACACTGTGTTAAATCTCCAAGGGCGCGACCGCGTGAGCGACGCGACGGTCGTGGTAGGCACAACCATGATACGGGCTGCTGGCAGCCCTTGGATCTGAGATCAAACGGTCGCATGCTAAGTTGCTGAAAATTTGCAGAATAACCCTCCAGGATAGGATATTCACCCATAGGTCTAGAATCACGCCATGCAACCATTTGATCTCAGATCCAAGGGCTCTCGGAAGCCCGTATCATGGGAGAATGGAAAGCCACTACCCTGCCATGCGCACGCTGGCAGTTCGCTCCTACTCGTCCCCGTATGTCCTTCAATACTATGGTGGTTCGCTCCTAGTCGTCCCGTCCATTCACATTACAGCAGTTCCACTAATCCTAACCCTCCTCCCAAATCCATGGTGTCCCAAATCTCCACGATCGGTGGTGAGTACAAGGTTAGAACCATCACCGGTGATGAGTTCGACGTCATCTACACCCGTTCTTCCGCGACGGTGAAAGGATGCCTTTCTCGCTTCAGACGCATGTTCGAAGACTCAGATGATGAGTGGGTCGTTGGGCTAGATATTGAGTACACCATAGTCCTGGGACCAGAGAAGGATCTAAAGGACGAAGAGAGGAAGAAGCCCGCCATGATCCAGGTTTGCGTGCATGACTTATTCTTGGTCTACCACATATGCCATGCCGACGTTGAGTGCCAGGATTTTAAGGACTTCCTCCAGAGACACCTAGTCAAATTCGTTATTGTAGACTTTGGTAACGACAAAGAAGTCCTGCGTCGGATAGGCCTCGTTGTAGGCAACACCTTCGACCTCCAGAAGAATCGGATGGTGTCCTATCGTCAGCCTTCAATGCTGACCCTGGCAGGAGCCATGGTTCATCCTTCGTATAGTAAACTGGAGAAACCTCCATACACATTTCATCGTCATGCATGGTAGCGGAATGTACTAGATATAGACCACATCCACTACGCTGCAATGGATGGCTACCTTTGCTTCAATATCTACAAGGGTTGGATGAAGAGCAACAACCAAGTGTGCGGTTCAAGCAAAGAAGTATCGGCCAAGAGGGAGAGGGACAAGGACGAAGTCGAGGACATGGACGAGGACTCTGAGTAAGGTGGCAGTGTCGTTGCTCATGGTGGTTCTAAACTTCTAATGCAGTGTCTACCGGATTAGTTGCATAGTTTAATTTCAGGTGTGCTTAGTTTAATTTGAGGGGTGTGTTGTGCTGAGCCCCCAGCAGAAATATGTTATGTTTCTTCTCGTTACTTTAACTCTTCAGTATGTACATACTAGTAGTATTTCTTTAATAGAATTTAGCGCCCCAATTAAGCACGTACTAGCTTTTTTAATAGTACTATATGCATAATTTGGCGACGAGCACTCTCTATATGTACCACCTTTTTTTTAATTTCAATTTTTGCTCCATGGCGCAATCCATCGATAGTACTACTATACAAAAATATACATTTTTTAAAAGGCTCGAGTATTGTTCATCACATATATAGCCAGTTAAATTCTCAACCTAGAACGACGTGCATGCCTTGTAGTAAACCAATACAGAGGAAGTATAATAAAAATGAGGTGATTTTACCGAGCGACCGGCGGGGGAGCATGGCTTGTCATGCGGTCCCATGTGTCATGATGTACCAAGGCGATGCGCGTGTCCCTCTTGAGGCAGAAGCAATACTACGTGGTTTGAGATGATGGCGACCGAAGTGTGAAATAATGGTTGCTTCATCCGTCTAGGAAGGTGCGGCATTGTGATTTGACGTCTCATTGCTCATTACTACTACTAGGCCGGTACGAGTGAGGTGCGTCCCCCTGCTGTTCTGCATTGTTATTTGGTGCTTGACATGTCGACCCGGTTGCTATATGTCCCACATGTCGGCAACAGGAAGGACATAATTCATGAAAGGGAGCATTGACGAAGGAGTATACTACAGAATTCATGAAAGGGAGCGACTTAGTTTTGGAAAAAATCTGTTTTTACGGAGTACGTACCCACTAGGGTTTATAGGGCTCATCTAAAAACAGTCGTTTTTCCGTTTGATAGTCTCAATTCTACTATACTAGTAGTAGTACCATTACATGTTGGATTTCGAGGTGCGTTAGATCACCCGACGCAAGCAGTGTCAAGAGAAAACTAACCAATGCATGTACAAGTTCATGGAAATTTAGTGGTCATTCATGCATTCATTCTAATTAATGCCTCGGTAAACATAACTTCTTGAGAAAAACGAGCGTACTAATTACTTGTGCAAACTACGAAATTAATTCGACCACTCACCGTCTACCTTGGTTGGAGAGATTTTGAAATTGAGCCATAAACTAGAAAGGAGGGAGTAGTAACTTTTGTCTCGATTACTATTTGTGGCCTTGTATAGATGCAAAATGTATTTTTTATAGTGGCCTTGTATAAGTAAATGGAGGGAATACTAACCAAAGTACGTAGTAGGGACGAGGAGTAAACGAAGGGAGTAGTAAAATTTTCTCCTCGTGCTGCGAGCCACCGCGCGCGTGGCCGAGGGAGCGGGCGCAAAGGCATACAGTGGTAGTAGTAGTAGTAGTAGTAGTAGTAGTAGTAGTAGTAGTACTCGTAAGCAAGCTTCACCTCATCCTGCGAGCCACCACGCCCGTGGGCGGGGGAGACGGCGTACTAATCAAGCTTCTCCTCGTTCTGCGAGTTGACGTGACACATCAAAAGTACTCCAGTGTATAGAGCCTTGCCTCTAAGGTAGGCCCCACATGGTTTGCCTCTTTTTTAATTTAACATAACGCGTCAAGTCACAATTTGTTTGTTCACCCGTGGTAGACGATCCTCCCTCCACCAAGTGGACAACCAGTACACGTGCCAAATTACCACGTGGGCTGCCTTTTCGTACAGAAATGAGCTCCACCGTGTACCCGCGCGGGTGTGGTTGGGAAAGAGACGGGAGTATGTGCGTCGTGCGTGCACCTCTTCTCTTCGTCCACGTCCCCCACCTACGTGGGTGCGTGTGAGAGAGATACAAACCTAGACATAATGCGCCGTCCATCCCCATGCCTCCGCCCAGTCCGACCACCAGTCACCACCACGCCCCACTCCTCCTCACCTTATCTCTCATCTTTCTCCCTCCATTTTTATATACAAGGGGCCACTATCAAAATTACAATTTGCAGATATACAAGGCCACTAACACTAATTGATGCAATATTAATGGTATTTGCCTCATGGTACTAGCAAAGGAGGACATTAATTATCCCTTGCATGCATGCGGGAGTTTGTAAAAAAATGCATCTTGATGTTCCGTGCAATGCACGGGCATCTTGCTAGTCTATGGAAACAACACATGGCAAAATTCCACGGCGAACAAGGGATTTGAATCTGTTGGGAGGGGCTGTTTGGATCTTGCCCGATGTAGCCAAAAAATTGGCGACCCTTTTTTCCACCAGTGCATTTGCCACCGATGAACGAGGAATGGCTCGGGTGCTCATGCTATCATGCATCCTCCAGCGCGCACGTTGGAGACGAGCTCGCACGAGCTGTGTTTTTTTTGTCCCACAACACCGCCCGAGCCGCCCGCAGACCGACCGACGACCCGCAAATTATGCCATCCAACCATAGCTGCACACATTATGACAGCAACTCAACCAACCGGACGAAATTCACGCAAACACGTAGACAAACTGATATTTCATATAGACAACAATGGAAATCATATAAAATACCGGATTTTCATACAAACATGACGGATTTCATTACATTCAAATGAACTACGCGGTGCTAGTTCTGGACAGCACATGTATATAATACCTGGCCTAAATGGTCGCCTGCCGATCGATTTGTGTTCCTCATGTCCGGCAGCACGATCACCGGACTGCTGGGAGCCCCGGAGGTATATGCTGCAGTGCAAAGGACGGCTCGCTTCCCCACTACCCAAGTGATATCATTGGCTGGTGCTGAAGATGATGGTGGCCGGCACCGGTTTGAGTTCATCACCGGCCACTACTTCGCCATGGTCGGCATCGGCACGAGTTCATCCTAACATTCCCCTCTTCCGTGGAGCCCATGCAAGGTCGACGAAGGTCCTCGCAACAAAAGGATCCGGCAAGACACCTGCTGTGTACGCCGGCGTCGCCTCCGCGGTGGCCTTCATGGGACCCTAGCGGCGGCGGCCTCCCGTGTTCTACTTCTCCTCGATGATGGCGGCGGACGCGGAGGCGCTGGCCGCCGACTCGTCGCTCTCCGCGCACCCGGCTTCTGTCGCTGCTTGCATGGCGCGGCCGCCGGCATGGGAGTCTCGGCCATAGAAATGGGAGACGCGGTACGAGGCGGCGGCGTGGACGGCAGCAACGACGCCCGTGCGCTGCTCCTCGTCGAGCTGGCCTAGAGCGGCAAGTTGCTGAACCGTGCACCGACTTGGGGCGGCAACTGGCTCTGTCGGGCGAGGGGAGGGAGGTGGATCAACGAGCTGCATAGCTCATATCCGGCGGGCTACCCAGCCAGCTTGGATGCAGACTAACTACTCTTCGTAAGGCATTGTAAGAGTGGACAAAATGGTGGAGGAGATAGGGGAGCGGTGGAGGTGTGCGATTCTTGGCCGGCGTTTGGCCTCGTTTAAATAGGAGGTTAAATAGACGGCGGATGGGAGGAGCTCGGCCGGTGTTGTGTTTAACGCCGGCCCGGTCATGAACGGACGTGTGTCCAGAGTGGGTTTCTTGGCTTCCACATGGGCGGGTTTCATGGAGGCGTTTGAATGCGGCACAGAGGCGTGTTCAGCCGGGCATACCGTGAGTGGCACCCTCGACTCTGACCTAGGACACTGTGTCGTTCTTCCACTGACGTGTGGGCTCTTTGGGTGCATGGCCTGCATGTCAGTGACCCAACACAGGCAGCGCACAGCAGAGGAACCTTTGGTGGACCAGGGCGGTCAGAAGTGGGCATTTCATAAACCGATGATTGTTCATTGAGTGTGACATCATCTTTTTCATGTAGATAAGCCTACTATGTTTATAGCTTGTTTGATACGTTGTGATTCATAAAGACCGCTGCAAACATCAATGTTCTGCTTATCACAGATAAGATTGATTAATACCCATAACAATCCATGTCCTTAACAAAGGGTGCATGCACGTATAGATTGAGCCTGTGTCTTGTGTCGTGTGCTGTGTGCATGCAGGCGTGCGAGTGTTGCGTGCGTGCAAGGGTACGTTTCATTGTTGCATGCATGGGTGCGTACGTGCGTGTGTACGTGACTGCATGTGTATGTGTCAGTGTTGCACGCCAGCATGCGTGCGTGTGTACGTGTCAGTGTTGCACGCCTACATGCGTGCTTGTCTTGCGTGCGTGCATGTGTACGTGTGGGGTGAGGCTACACGTCAGTCGACTGACTTTTTCATCTCTGGTCATTAGAATTTCTAGCCATTGGATACGAAATCAAGGGCCTCCAGTTTATCATCAAACTCCACCCCCCTGAGCCGCCAGCCACCACCGGCCGAACC
>NC_057797.1:424090912-424092265 GCF_018294505.1 Triticum aestivum
GGATCCCCACCCCACCGCCCAATGAACGCCCCCAACTGCCGGTGACTGCCAACCAGAGGTCTCACGACTTCTAATACCCACCGACCACTAATTTATTACCATTTCTGTCCTTCATATACGCGCTGGTGGGTGGGCCCTATGGTAATGTGCGCTGCTGAATGTGGACCGTTTGACTGGTCAATTGATCATGTTATCAACAAATTACGGAGCTGTATGGTGATCCAGTGACCGTATGATCACCCTAAAATGTACTCCTATTATATTAACACAGTACAGACTCAAACTACCATTTCTTTCTTTCATATACGGGCTGACAGGTGGGCCCCACGGTTACACGCCCCGATGGTGCAACACTAGTTGCGCCGCGTGGAACATTTGACTGGTCAATTTATTGTGTCATCAACAAAATATGGAGTTGTACGGGTGAGCCAGTGACCGTATAATCATGATATGTATTTGTTTAACATGGTACAGACGCAAGGGCTCATATATACGCGCAAGCACTCACCGCTATAAGCGCACACACGCAAACCCTACCCCTATGAGCACCTTCGAGAGAGTGGGCCAGCATATATGATCTTGAGATTTTACGAAGTCACCATAGGTGCCTCATAGTCGAGTGGAACGTCTCCTCCCACTGAACGTACATCGCCGGAAAATACTGAAATTAACACAAGATAAATGCGAGCACCGGGACTTTAACCTTGGTGGGCTCGAGAAACCACTATCCTCTAACCATCCAACCACATGTTGGTTAGCACGACAAAATGTATGTGGTGACCATGATGAGCTTATTCTGAAGTCCAGTGACCATATCGTGCTTTCGCTTCAAATACAATGACCGTAAGTGCCGTCAACAAAATGTACAACGGTATCTAGCTCACGATATGTAGTGGCCGATTGCGTGTGTGGTGTGGTGGGCACATCATTTCTAGTTGTGGTGGGTCAACATGAAGACTCATGGGTCGGTTCCATCCAGCGCCACATATAGGTTGGACCGAGACGTGTTATACAAAGACCCATGTGGAGGACTCGGCGTACAACACGAAGCTACCAGAGTCGCGGAGGACTCTATCCCCACTGGTGATAAGCCGACTATATATGATTTGTAACCCTAGGCCCTTAGTATGTTATACAAGCTTGGGGGCTAGTTCGTCGATAGTATACACACACACGCACAATGCCTGGTATTCACGTGTACTTTTTACACACCCCTATCACTAATATACAGTACCAAGAGTAGGCTCTTTCTTCAACTGCAAGGGTCCGATCCGAACTAGGGTAAAACTTTGCCTCGTATTACCATCCAGCCTAACAGCCAGGGATATCCTATCGAATGATATGATGAAATCA